>NC_053410.1:10630557-10648057 GCF_016859285.1 Xiphias gladius | reverse complement strand
TCTCTCTGCTCCCCCCTCTAAAAACAGTTTCATTAGTCCTAGCACTCTGACCCCTCTTCTTATAGTGTTGTCAAATGTGACATGCATCATATTATCAGCGAGTGATGCAATCAATAAAATTTCAAAGTCTGTGCTGCTGCCAAGTTGCCTGGCCTGGTGTTCACAGCGTGCATATTTTAAAACACAGGGTCAAATTGGCACCGTATACGTCGCCTGGCCGTCTCCCATTCATCCCAAGTTGGCTAATGAGTGAGACAGGCTGAAGGCACTGACTATCTATAATAATAACAGAGTGAGTTTAGTTTGAGAACCTGTGATGAACGAAGCCTGCGTGCTTTTGTACAGCTTTGTTTGGTGCTGACACATTGGTGTTCGGAGCAAGTGAGTCTCAGACAAACACTTTGATTCAGGGGATTTCATTAGTTAAACAAATATCCAACTGAATCAAGGCCATGGTGCTCTCACTCTTACTCAATCTGTACTGTTCAATATGCTCCTCATATTTAAATCTTGTTAAACTGAATTAATGTACAGCCACATAAAGTCGTATTCAACCACCCTTTGTTAAAAAAAGTCTTTTAAGTTTCTCATGACTAGAAAATATAATAAGGATGTAACAACATATAGTTTAATTTGTTATAACAAGAAACATTTCACATTATAACCAGATAATAATAAGATCAGGCAATGTGAAAAAGCTTTAATATATATTGTTATAATGTGAAAAAGATCCAATCAAGTCTAATGAAATGGTAGCCTATTGGTGAAACTGAGAGTGGCTAATTTTTATATAATGCATGTAATGATACTTGCAGTAGATGGTGTAGCCTTGTGTATATTTACAATAAGATGAATTTTGAAAGAAGCTGTCTGTCCTAACAGAGGTAACAACGTTTCTTACTTATCAGCTGAAGAGAAACAAAAGGCTACGTGGATAGTAGTCCTGGTCCTGCATTAAAGCCAGTGGCTTTTCTATACTAAGGATTGTTTTAGGGACCAGTCTAGGCTGATCTATGATATGGAGAACTCCTGGGCACAAAATATGTACTCACTATACAACGAACCATGATATATTGCATAAATTCACAGCTGTATCCTCACTAAAACACCTGATAATTGACTTTTAAAAGAAGAGCAAGTCTATATTGTCTTAACTATAATCAGAAAATGGTGAATTTTCATCATATCATGCATTATAATTTGTCCCACCAAGGGATTATAAAACCGCTCGGTGAATCTCATTAACAGATATTTTAAAAAGTACAAAAAGATTCTCAGTAGAACAAATGCAGTTTACTGATGTCCTCCAAACCACAAACTCAAAAATGTCACAAATGCCTCTACAATGTCCATTAGGCCACTATTTCTTTTCTTTAGGCTTTGAGTGGCTTTTTTTCTAATTGATCATAGAGTGTAAAATTTTCTTTTACCAACCTGTAATGACAAATGCTTCTTCTTATAATGAATAAAAGTTGTTGTGATGTTTATAGCAAAAAAGTTTTGTTTTTTGTTAGACGCTACAACAATGGTTCTTGCTAAACACTTACCTCCTTATAACATAGAATATCTCGTTATAGAAAGAATCAGCCAATCATAGTTGTAGCAAAGTATCAGAGGTTAGGATAAATAAAACCACTGAGAAGTTTAAAAAATTAGATACATTCACAATGTTCATAGACATACTGTAACTTGGGCCTTTATAACAACATCCATCTCTTTGAATATCTAACTGTGAGCTGATGGGCTTCAGTATGCTGTCAGCTGATCATTGTTATTTCTAGCCTGGACACTTTCAAAATATTGACGCTGCTGTTTTCTTTGTGTGTATCAAATGTATATTTTAAAATGGACAAAACAATGGAGGGAAGGTCTCATGTTCAAACAAAGTTAGAGTCTGACACATTTACAAAATGACCTGTGGATAATCAGTAGGTAAAATAAGCTTAAGCCTGAGCCAACAGAAATGGACAAAAAAGCACTGATAAATTGCTGTGCTCATTTTGAATTCCATACTCAATTGTGGCATTTTCCAGGGTAAATTGAATTGTACATTAAAGTCTGAATATGCCTATCTTTGGGGGAGTGATACATTTTATTCTCCCTGTTTTTCCCACAGATGTGGCCTGTGGAAGCCACAGTATTGCGGTGCTTTCAGTGAAAAGGCCATCTTTAGGACCTCTTGATCAATCTGTGACCTTTAAGTACATAGCCATCTCGTAAATAGGAGGGTGCGCTTACAGAGACTTCAAAAGCAAGGGGACCCGATAATTTCAAAATGGAGCGGTGTGGAGTGGCGCTGGTGGGGAGTCCATAAAAGCCTGCCTTGTTCTCCACACGCCTCCTCTTTGCTCCACAACAGCCAGTTAGGGTAATAGCTCAAGGGAGAAAGGGGAAGAGAGAGAGAGGGAGGAGGAGGGATGGATGGAGGGAGAGAAAAACAGGTAATTACTGGTAATCATTGGTCGAGGAAGAGCTGATGATCAGTACAGTATAACAGATTGTACTGTTCCCAGTTTAAAAACACTGTGGAGACCGGATGTGGTGCTGTCAGCAGGTAACAACTAAGAAATTAGTTGGTAACCTTAAACCCCCCTCGCAATCATAGAGAAACTCTCTTTCCCTCTTACTCTCCTTTCTCTCTCATTGAAAGGAGTTATATAAATCTCAATGTTCCACTCAGAAAGTACTGTATAAGTAGGGACTATGGGTCCTTTATTATATTACAATCTTTTTTATTTAGATTGGGCATCAAGTAGAGGCAAGTAGCTGTGGTTCAACAGGGTGATACAAACAGAAATATTAGTGTGAGAGGCAGAAGCACTTGGAGTTTATACCTCAGTCTTGATTTAAAGCTGAATATATATTCATGAAATACTTCTGTCTAATAGCTGTCAGGAATGCCTGTTTAGTTAAGGTAATTCAGTTTGGCTTTGATTTAAACTGAAGCACTGAGTCAAATTCAGTCTGTGTCCACTAGGCAATAAAAGCCCTGCAGTGAAATGAGGTTTTTTGTTTTTTTTAATCCATACCCTACAACGAGATTCCCCTGTAATTCCCCTGCAAATAGCTTCAGTTTTCTGAGCCTCGCTGTCCAGCAACATTATCAATTTTCTGCTAAAACCATGTACGCTAAACGCATACATACAACATTAATTAAATGAAAGTGCCTTTAACCATTTGGCAGACTGTGCTTCAACCTTTTCCAGAAATTACTGTGCATTGATTGCAACCACTTTTATGTTTTTTTTTTTACCTAAACAGCAAATTCTAGTCCCTTATGGTAATAGATGAGAGAATTGCAAGGCTGTGGAAAGAAGCCAAGCAGCAGACACATTTCGGAAAAGTGCGACCTTTATATGGTCACACAAACATAAATATGCAAAGGAGTGAAAAATCAAATGTATATCCTAATCATTTCCACTAGGCCAGAACAAAGCCCATTTTTCAAAGTGTACTCAAATTATATATGTGTATGTGGTTTCAGAACCTATGCAATTAAAGTCATCAATGCGGCTGTGTTGTGGCACAGAGTATCGCTTCTCTTCCAATGATTTCTTACACTGCATCTCACATTCACAGCGATGAGCCACTAGAGGTGTAGACTTTAGCAGAGGCAGTGTCACAGGAAGACTTATTGATTTTGAGCAGTGTCTTCCTTGGGCTCTGTGTGACTAGACAGTGGCCTCATCACAGTGGGAGTCTTTAGTGAATCAATTGGGAGCACTTGCGCAGCTTGTACCTGTTTGTAACTGATAAGACACATCAGAGAACTGATAATGATTAGCTGAGGATAAACACAGCAAATCAACATGCTGGGGAGGTGAAAAGGAAGAAAAAATATGGATTATCCATTGTTTTTACAACACAAAATAAAGCTGATGTACTATTGTGTTTCACTCACTTATTCACAATTATTAATACGATTAGATATTGATAAACAGTATTTAACTGCAGAGAAAGAATCACAGTCACCAACAAGAACCTAAGAGCTGAAAATTGCATTGCGATTTTTTTTCTTGGAACTGCATGAAAAAGTCTACCAAGTGGCCATGTTGTTGTGTTACTTAAGACTCATGAGATCATTGCAGTTTCATCCACATCCCATAAAGGTGACATGGTGAGCCCATATCCTGATCCTGCCCCAGTTGAAATGGGAGTCATGAGATCATTCAGTCTTGACCTAGATGCTAAAGAACATACCGGAGATGAGCCTGCCAGACACAAAAGTTATATTTAACATGGAGGCACAGGACATTTGAATGAATAATACATTTTATTGGTGGTAATTAAAAAAAAAAAAAGAAAAAAAAGAAAGATGTTTTTAAAAAGGGGGCCATAAATTATGAATGATGTCAATGAGGGAGTGGCGTTTGAGGCAAGCTGCCTCTCGTGTTGACATGTGACAGTGCTAACTGCTGTCATGGGAAGACCATCACTTAAAAAACAGATCAAAATTTACTGCTGGGAGTATGCCTTCCATTGGTTCTGACAAACAATGCCCCACCAATGCAGGTGTAGTTCTCACTCTCAGTTTGTTTTCAAAATAACAGTATCACTAGCACATTACCCACACCCATGCGGTATCCTGTTTTTTTGAAGTCCACCTTAGCCAATGCATAGTTTTTGTCATGGCCATTCAGGAGGAATTACCAATAACACAGCTAATAATAAAAAGCTTGTAATGGATACATGGGGGGGTTGTCATCTCGCAACAGTTTAATCTGGCCTGCAGGTACTCCGGCGATGGAGGACAAGTAACGTGAGACACAAAGATTCGCTGCATTAGTTCTGCTTAGCTAACCGTGAATGCTAATTGCAGGAAGAACAAACTGCTACTCTCCCCTCCTTTTCCTCTCTCCTCCCCCTTTGGCCAAGCACAGAGAGTGTCATACAGCTTCGCTTGAAGCGGGAACAAAGAAGGTTGTTCTGCAAGCGACGTTCAGTATATAAAAACACAGTTGAAAATACGACCATTGATTTATGCGTAAACATCATGTGGTCCTCTCATGGGCACTATGAAAGTGTGCGGGATGGGGGTTCACCTAGCAGCCGAAATGTACACTTACTCTTCAAATATCAATTTTTGCGTATTATGTCCATAGGAGGGCAAACCAATACAATGAGAGACATAACTACATGTGTGCATATTTTCGAGATGTGCCCTCAGGTTGCTAGTGCTTGAATGGTACAGTAACTGGAGCTTGCATAAAATGTTATTTCGAGGCTCCACAGTTTTTTCTGTCTACTGACCAAAAGTAGTATTTCCAGGCGGGCTTTTTGGATTGCTCAGAGTACAAATCACTCTCTCTGCAGCCGAGTTGGGTCATGAACTCTCTGCTATCATTACTACGTGGTTGTTGTTGAATAATTCGCTAGTTTCATCTTGCCCCACTTTTCGTTCTCAGTCAATGAAAGTGATATTGCGTGACTCCTGTCCATCATGCAGTGCATTCGGTGCAGTGGCACAGTCCCACGTGAGAACTCGAGAGGCACACAGTCGCGGTAGTGCTGCTGTTTTTTTCACAAACGAATATTAATTTTCACAATCAAATGTCTGTTTTTTTGTTTTGTTTTTGTTTCATTTTTCGATTCAATTACATAATCAAATTTTTAATATTTGTTGACAGCCCAACCTATGAAATTAAATGTCAAAACCATCACCTAATGCTAATATTGTGTGACCAAACAGCCTCTAATGAAAACATTTCCATTACAGTATAACAAGGACATGAGAGTGCAAAATCATATTAATCTCAAAAGTTCATAGTAGAGGGCTAAAATCCTGATTAAAAGAGTTTGCTCCATTCAGGGGAACCCAATTGTGACATGCCTTTGTGAGAAAAGAATACAAAAAAAGAAAGAGGACTAAGAATGGGAGAGTTAAATCCAGTACTAATACTGATACTGATACTAATCTGTGGGCAAGGTCAAAGACCTGGTTACACACCAGAGGCTATAAGGGCCCAGAGGTGCTGGTCAGCCTGAGCCGCCAAAGCTGTGATCACTCTCTGAGGTTCTGACCTGGGCAAATGAGAGGCCACTACCCTAGTGGCAACCACTATCTCCCATCAGTCTTCTCTCCAGACATCTATAGGCTACCTGCAGGCCCTTGGGCTAGAGATATCATATAGCCACTGTACCAAGCACTCCTGTCTTTACCTTCCAGTGGAGATTTATTGTAATTAGAAGATTCCTTTACAAAAGCTTGGGATCAGCGTTTCTTCGAGGATCCCTGTGCGGTCCCGTGGGGGACACCCTTTGATCCCGACCTTCGAACCCTAAGGGTTAAGCCTTCCCTTTGCAAATGAGTTTGACATGATGGACCACTTCCTAATTGGCCAATTGCTCCGTGCTGTTTCTGGGTCCTGCTGGTTTAACAAGTGTATGTTTTCCTTCACACTCTCCAATGTCTTACCACATCAGCACTGATGGCTTTGAAGTGAGTCTTTTTCCGCATCATATAAATTCATAGGCTTTGCCAAAGATGTCTACCATTGCCATTTGAACCTTTTCTATGCATGATGAGGGTCATTGTGCATGGAAAAGGTTCAAGTAATATAAGATACAAATGCTTTGGGGCTCCTATATACTGTTATATGAAAACAGAAAAAGCCATTAAATGTATAGGGTCTCACAACTCAATTAACAGTTTAAAATGAATGGTGTTTGTGTAATCCATTTGGAGTCTCACATGTTTTCTCTTTTTTCTCTTTTGTTTCTTTCACTCTACCTCCTACTGTGTGTTCGTCAGATAATGATGAAGGCTATAGCAGCCCTTAAACCATCAGAGACATTGGAAGAGAGGGCTGGTGGTGTCGAGTCCCGCCCTGCAGCATGTGGTTTGTAAGTTTCTGCCCTTCCCCACTTCTGTTTTTTTTCCCCAATCAGATTAGTTTGTCTAATAGTGAGAGGAAAGGTTGTTGCCAGTGGGCCCTGCAGGCTTGGAGGAACAGGTGGCCAAGTGCTGAAATGGCTTCCCTGCATTGATCTGCAAAAATGATGTGGCAGATTGCATCCATGTTAGACTCCTATCACAAACATCTGAAAGTTAGTGCAGCTATATAAGATCAGAGAATCCACAACTTTGTAGCCCATCTGGGTTTTTTTTTAACAATCAATGACATTTTTAATTGAATTGGTCATCGTAAATTAATTTCAGTAGTGCAGTGTATTCAGTATTTGATGAATAATTAATCCTGTTCCCTTACTTGTCAACTTCAGTTAGGTTCAACAATTACCTGTACCTCTATTTTGTTTATGTAATTTATATATCTTTAAAATTTACCTGAAGACCGTTACTCAGATGGATTACCCAGTAACCTTTCCCGGTGACCTCTGTGTGGTGTGTTCACCTGCAGGACCATGGGAATCTCCCATGCCAAAATACCTCCTCCCCACAACACCGAGAACGTGTCCCACCAGACGCCTAGCACCGAGACGGATTGTTTAGGGGTGCAGAATTAGTCGGGTCAGGGAATCCTCGGCCTCAGGCCTGGCTAATTACTTTCTAATGTGACGACAATTCTTTTGAAGAGCTGTTTTCTCGCTGACCAAATCTCTTTAAAAGCATCTTGGGGGTGCAAAGGGTGCTGAGAGGGAGTGCGCTGCAGCAGGCCAAACCAGGGCCAGAGGGGGGGCTCAGGTTACACACTGCCTGCCGTAATGCTTTGTTAGTGGGACGTGTCGGCTCCAGTGCTCCCCCCCCAACCACCACCACCTCCATCCTCCTCCTTCTCTCAGCACTGTCCCTCCAAGAGAGGCTGTTGCAGAGCCTCACAGAAGCTCTGACACCAGTTCAGAGGATGCACTCTGCACATGAAACCTTACACTCAACTAATGGTTACAAATGTGTTTTCAAAGAAATCCCAGGTCTCCTGTATAAACCATAGACTCATACTGTTGGATGTGCATATATGTACACACATACTCATTGTGCATAAATTGGGCACATTGACAAACAATATTGGGGACAGTTATTGTTGCTGAACTGGGAGATTTAAAATAGACTGCATGAGTGTTGAGGTATGATGTTCTTATTTTAGTTAACTCCTGTTGGACATAAGACAGAAAAAGCAAAACAGTTTATATTGAACTCTCCCATGTAAGGTCACTTGATTTTTACCATCATAATGGTAGAACATTAACAAAGTACTAATGGTCACTAAAAATATCAGCAAATCAACTGAGTTCTCTTCAAGTAATTGCCTTTAGAAATTGCAGGTGGCTTGTGGCTTTGACTGACACTTCACACGGATTTCACCAACTTCTTGCTTTCTTTCTCTCATTCCCTCAAAGACAATGTATTCCCTTCCAGGGGGGTGATCCCTAATTAGCTGTCAGGTGATAGTGTGCTGCTTTCATTGTGCTCCCTGCTGCTGCACTGCAGGCTATGCGGTCAGCAGTCAGTCTCAGACTGAAGTGACAGATCATCTCTCTATACACCAGGCCCCTGCAGCTAAAAGAGACCACTTGGTCCTTACAAAGAGATCCCAACTCTCCATATTAAAAAGAGCTCAATATCAGATCTCATAACAAACAGATCACTGACCCAGCAAAGAAAAGAGGATCACTTGAGAATCTGTCTTTGCTCTCACGAATACAAACAAAAGCCAGTGATATGTCTATCTCCTGCCAATAGACGACTGATGACTGGATTTGGATCTGAATTATTTAGTGGCCCTTTGTGTTTGTCAGTTTATTCAATGTAAGCGATTTTAATGGAGAAAAAGATACTTCTTATATCATGTTCCAACATTCACTGAGACTGAAAGAAGCCTTTGGAAAATCACAATCATATTTTGACATATAAGTGTAAAAAATAACTATCCTTTCCTGTATTTCCCATTAAAAGCCATATCTTCTAACTTCACAGGATATGGCAGACAAGTCATCCCTGATATAAAAGATACGATTTCTTCCTGTCTGTCTGTCTGTTAGTTTCACTGCAGGTCTCCTCCAGACAGTTCCAGTATCCACCCAGGCAGCATAGGGACCTTGTTGAAGGTCATGTCAGTGCCGGGGTGTAAACGTTAGACCTTTTTGTGGTCAGGGTAAATGTACAAGGCCCCCCTGCGGGAGCACTCCTTCCCTCTCTTTAATCGGCGTATAACAGGCCCTTGTAGAGCCAAACTGTCTGCGACACATCAGCACTTAGAAATAAAAACCCCTCAGCCAACCCTGCGACGGCTGCGGTTGGAGTATGGCAGCTGGATCATTTCAGAGGGACAACACAGACGGGTCTGCTAACCGAAGAAAAAAACGGACAGGGAATATTCATTGTGAGACTGAGATCATACGTATTATTAATTTCTATTTTTCATTTTTTAATATTCCATGTCAAACTTTTAGATATACAATAATTATTTTTATTATCCCTGAGACAAAAAAAGACTTGCAGGTCTCCCTTGATGATAGTATTAATATGAAAAATATGGAACTACTCCACTGACTTTGTTGACACAGTCACAGTGCAGCTGTATTTTATGGCACTACTGTTGTCTGGTATCACTCCAATAAATGTACCTAATTTGCACTGTTTGTCTCCAGTGTTCAGTGTCTGCAAATGAAGCTGGAGCAGTGTCCTTAAATGACATTAGATTACAGCTTTAACTTTGTGGTTTTAAGCCTTTGTCTTTAAAAATTAATCATGCAAGCTCATACTGTAAGAATATATAATTAAAGATTAAGGAGTTGTTTTATGAATCTGTATTTATGGGCTGGTTTTATTGCTCTATGATCTGGAATACCTGTCCAAACAATTTCAAAACTGCTCCCTTAATATTTTTTTCTTAGTACTCCAACATTCAGCTCCCCTAACATTCACCATATACTCTGTAAATAAACAAAGATAAAGAGACAAAATACAGAATATACAGCCATTTCCCTGTCAGTGAGGCCAATCATTTGAAGGACCCAAGAAAGCAAACTTAACAGTTCTGATGCTCCAGCTGAGAAACTTAATTTACCAATTTGCAGGAAGACAAGATGGCAGGAAACAAGCCAATTTGCCACGTGTGCAGCGCACAACAAACCCCAGCCTTGCTCCCCGGCCTCATGAGAGGTAATTATCCCTAAAAAAGAATGCCATGCTGTATTAAGATGTAGCCGCATCAAAACGAGGGAGACAGCCTCATTACAAGTAATTATGAGGGAATTAGAAACATCATTTAACTAAACGAGCAAATAATGTCCAGGATATTGAAGAAGCTGCCTGCACTTCTGCCGACCGCTGCAAGTCCCATTACAAAAATTGTAGGTCTTTAATAGAATAATGACATGCTTTATCTTCCCTTTCTCTGTCTGAGGGGATCTTGGAGCAGAGGGTAGGGCTGAGGGAGAGAGGGGAGGATCTGAAAACAACTGTTGCAGAGCTCTCTGTCCTCCATGTGGTCTCAGTCTTGAGTGTGTATCATAAGGCCTTCAAGATAATCCCCCTATTATCCTTACAAATACAAAATGGAGGGCAGAAAATTGTATCTCACATCCATTATAGTGTCAAAGGTAATGCTAATGGACTTATCTCTATAGTAATAGCTGAGTTCTCTACACGTACTTTAGCCTATAATAGTTTGATGCATATTGGACAGCGAATGGGGCTTCAAAACAGGCAGTTCAAGAAATGGTTGGTAATTTGACAATGAAGCATAATGCACTTCGCCATTAAAGCTCTAATTCAGATTCTTGGTTAAATATCGCTCTTGGGGAGTTTACCTTGGGAGAGGCTTTCATTGTAGTTCAAATGACGGAGGTGCTTATATTTGACCTTGAGTTATAAACATCTCAAAAGATGTCATGTGGATACTGTCATTTACAGTAGCACGAGTTTAAGCAAACTGATTTCAAGACTGAAACCCATTTTTTGGTTTCACTTTAACCAGATGACAAACTTAAAACCTATTTTTATTCAAAGCTTGTCATATATTGTAGTGTTTTTATGCCTGTTTCCTGTTTCCCATTCACACTGGGATTTTGGGAGCATCTTTAAAGTACCCTATATAATTTCCATGTTTTAATAGACTTTATTCATATGCTGCATTTGCCATTTTCCTTTGCCTTGTACAGTAGCATATTCCTCTCCTGTTAAGGAGATGGGGTAGGGGCTAGGAAGGGGGAACAAACACAATTTCCCTTCAGCTCCTTCATCTCCAGTTGATATAAAACAGAATCATGAAAAATCACTTCTGGTCCAAGCTCTCCTTTTTAACCATTAACCCATAAATACAGAAACTGGTTAAAGCCAGCGGATGACAGGGCCTGCCTCAAAAACCTTGTTACGCTCCCCTCAAATTCATTTAGGGAGCAAACAGGTCTTGAGAGTTGTCTGGCTTAATGCATTGCGATCGCTTTTAAAACTCTTGTCTTGAGGCAGATCCGAGGCTCTGCATCTGCTCGTGGTGTTAAACTTCATAACCTTCCACTCTAATATGAAGCCCATATACCCTCTTTAAATCAAATGGCTGTAAATATATTGGGAGGTAGTTGAAAAGCCCTCGTCCAAATAAATGATGAAGGGATGGAACATGTAAAAAATGAGATATTCATATGTTAGAACAGAACATTATAAATTTTTAAAAAAGTAAAGCGATAGATAATGTTGTTGCAGCCTGTTTAAATTTAATGGAGTCTCTGTTAAGTTAGTTTTGATCTCCATCATTTTATCTCAAGATGTAAAAGAGGTGATATCCGGAGGTTTTCGTATAATTCATTATGATCCTGTAAATATGCTCTAAAAACTATCCCGAGAATCAATTTGCTTAGTGCTCTCTGTCTTTGCCTCTCCCTCTCCACACTGTGTGTAGCCCACAGTTTCCATTACTCCCATCATAAATTATACCACAGAGTGAATTACACTTGCTTTTCACCTTACCAGGCAAGTTTGATGAATCCTAAGGCACAACACATCATCTCAACAAATCTTCATCACCATGCCAGTTGCTGTCTCTTTGCAGTTTAAACCACTTCAAATCATTTTCATTGCCCTGCTATTAAAATTTGTAATTCACACCTGCCACTGCAGTGATACATAGTTACATCGACCCCCCCCCCCTCTACCTCCCACCTAGTCCTCTCTTTCACTTTCTCTCTCTGCCTCTTATTCTCTTCTTTGCTCGTCACTGCATCTCCACACGTTTCTCTCCCTCTCCCTGTCTTGTACATCAAACAACCTTAGGTGACAGTTCATGCAGATGTCCCACAAGTCAACAGGGTGCAAACATCCATCCAAAAGAGCCGTGCATTGCCGACACACCAGATGACATAATGACCACTTGGAAACTAATAAACAGCTTCATTCAACCAAAGCTATTGCTCCTTTTCCTAAGCGTTACAGTTCTCAATCCCTCTCCCTGTCTCCCTTTCTCTCTTTTCTCTCCCTCTCCTATCTGTCACAAATTCCTCCTGCACCTCACCTCTTCACTGATGCCGGAGTTACCCATAAATCACTGCTGTTGTCTAACACTATCCATTTTCCCAGAAACACAGGGCGGCTGTTGCAGAAATTGGGTCAGGCATAATCTGCAGGGCAGCAGAGCCTGGCTAGTCATGATTCTGCTAGGTAATGTAGCCATTAGCACACAGTGAGAGATTGGTGGGATGGGTTGAAGGGGTTGGGTGGGTGGTGGTACCGGGGGGGCACCGGGCCCCTCGTAGATGATGTGAAGCCCAAGAAAAGCTGCCAAATGACAAGGTTTTATCGCTCCCCATCAACCACAGGACATTTGTGTTTGTGCTTGTGTGTGTGTGCTTGGGGGGGGTGAGTGCATGTGTCTATAGGTCTGTGTGATTCAGTTCAAGCTTGTGTTTTGCATTTGCTTGGTTTGAATTGTTATGAATTAGAAAAACTGAACATGGAGAATGTGAATTGATTTAGTGTGCTGGACCTCTTAGACTGCACTAGCTTCGGAATTAAAAGGACGTACTGTATATGGTGTCCAGAGGTCAAAGTGCAACTGATATAGAAATTCATTACGCAGATGGAGAAAAGAGAACAGCTTCGATTAATGACAGCAAGAGTCTTGAACTTTGACAGTATGCCTCTTTATTAGGTTTCCTCTTACAAGGCCTGATGCTCGAGAGCCATGGGAGGCAGACTTCAAAGGCACGATTGGCTTGTGATAGTGTGCCTCCCTTTTCCACCCTTTATCTACTTCTTAGTTACCTCTGAATGCATTATATGTGTACGTATTATAAGGCAGCTTGCTCAGGTGATCCACCTCTTAATTTACAGCGAAGTGCTGTGGTTAGATGCACTGTTTTTTTAAATTCAAAATTAATCTGAGCGTCTGACTTAAAAAGTCTTTGCATAATGAAAACATCTGCAGTGTGCAGACCCAGCTTGATATTTTATTCTGCTTGTGGGCTCATTTGCTCACAAGCCAAACAAATACTGAGGCTACAGTGTGAGCCTGGCTGAAGGAAAGCTGCATTACATTTCACACTGCATCCCTAGAAAAATGCTTTTTACCTCCACAGGTACAAGCTGCCAGTAAAATACAACCTCACAACCTAATATTTGACGCAATAATAAGAGATATATGGTAAAATGTGCGAGTCAACAGCAATGTAAACTATGGTATGAACACTAATGTCATATATGATCATTCTCACCAGGTTTTTTTCCTCGCTTTAGCCACGGTGAAAGCACAGTACTTCTTAGTTTAAAGCACCTATAATAAAACTTTTAAGGTGAGAATTACTGCACCTCTACAACAAAAGTTCATCATTTATATCTGACTACATCATGAGCCTTTAACATATGGAGATTATCACAGATTCTTAAAAACAGCATGCCTCATAATAAAATATGTGTACTGTTCGTACGCTCTTCAGGGGACAAGAAGTGTCAACACAACTGGGCAAAAGTTAACACTGGCCTTGTTCACAGTTGCATCAAGTGTTTACCTTCCTTGTTAAAAAATGCAATTGTGTCAGTACTCAAATTTACAAATGTCAGTACACAAAAACAGTGTATAAAATAAAACCAAGCAAGCCCGATTTTCACTGAAATAGAAAATTTATTGAATGAGAGG
Source organism: Xiphias gladius (assembly GCF_016859285.1). Lineage (NCBI taxonomy): Eukaryota > Metazoa > Chordata > Actinopteri > Istiophoriformes > Xiphiidae > Xiphias > Xiphias gladius. Next base: position 10,634,030 of record NC_053410.1, on the reverse strand, counting down.
GTTATTACTGAAGATCTAAATTACAATAGAAACAATGATATTTTCCCTTAAATGGAAGAGTTATGTTTTTCCTGTCAGCATTAGGTTCCTGTCAGGTGACATAAAATGACTGATGCTATGCGATATGTTTGACAAACCAATTATGAATAAAAACGGATTGAAAGCATTTCTTGTGGAATCCATATTTCTTGAATGTGATATGAAGGCTAGGTTCCGATGTTTTATCAGTTAAAGGAGAAGACGAAGAAAAATAAAATAAAAGTACAAAATTATTATAATTAATTATACACATGGTGTATTTTATACATAGAGGGAAGCTTGATTGCTTTCTTGTGAGACGCACAGTTGCTGCATAATAAGAATTTCCTCAGCAAATAAAGTGATACAATTCATATACAGGGGTTATGTGGAGACACTTATAAGAATGTTGTATTGTTTTGTAATGCGTTTTTTACGTGGACTGCGGTGGTGAACATACAGTAGAGTCAATCAATACTCAATCTTGTTGTACAGGTTGTATAAAGGTAACGCTGGCAGGTTGCTCCCCGGGTAATACAGGGGCGTCGGAAAGGCGATAGACCGCGGAACTGGAACGCGCAGTAAGGAGTTATCTCTGAAAACCAGCGGCATCCCGACTAGTGTCTGTGCGGAGGCGTGGGCCATGTTGGCCGCCTCCAGTTCAGCCGAGAGCTGCCGTTTCCATTTGTTCCTCCTGTTCTGAAACCACGTCTTGACCTGAGTCTCCGTCAGCTGCAGGCTGGAGGCCAAGCAGGCCCGCTCCGAGCTGCTCAGGTACCGCTTCATGTCGAAGGTGGACTCCAGCTGGTACACCTGACTCCGGGAGAAAACCGTGCGCGTCTTCTTCTTGGCCGAGTTGCCCTGCTTGTCCGCGCCTTCCGCCTGCCGCTCCTCCGACAGAGGTGACATCTGGTGGCACGGTCTCTCCTGCTCCTCCTTGTAGTCCTGCAGCAGAGGCTGCGGGAGGTGCGGCCGCCGCGCGAGCCCTTCATTCCCAGGCATAAGTCCTTTAGCGGGACCTGAACGCGGCGGGAGAAGAGAGGGAGGTGATCAGTATCATGGGAGTTAAATGGCCGATGTCTATGTTTTAAGCATGCTTTTTTTTTTTTTTTTTAAACACGTGACTGACAAAAATAATTAAAAAAAAAAAAACAACACACATTTTATATTGCTTCAACATACTCAGTTTGAGAGTTCGTCAAGTGCGAACTCCGACTTGCTAAATCGACTCCCGAAACCCGGTGACTTTTTGAATAAACAATTCAGCACGAGTATGCTCGGTGTACAGTAAGCTATTAATTAAATCCCGCTCTATTTAACGCTCAATTGGCGACGTGTAGTGCAGCCATTTTGGACGCGTGTTTCGTCAATTAGCGGGGCTCAATTAAATTCGAAATGAGGGGAACAGACAGACGGCTAATTGTTCGACCTTCCACTCTCCCGCCGCCGCCGCCGCCGCGGTGATAGTGTGCGCGCAACAAAAACAAGTGGAGGTGGATGGGCTGCATGTGAGTGTCACACTAACAAAGACAAGCGAATGAAACGTGGGATTGAAATGAAAACGTGAAACAGACGTCCTGGTTCATTTTATTTTTGAGAAAAAAAAGGAGCTGATCGGGCCTACTCTCATGCCATTTATGTTGTAAATAAATTACATGAAAGGTGTCAATAAATGCGTTAATGTTAAAGTAATGCTGTAATTCTTTCTTTGTATCAATTCCATAATTGGTTTCGTTTCCTTTCCTGCAGTAACGATAGTAATAATAATAATCCTCACCTAGACACGAGAAGTTGTGCGCTTGGTGCTGGGCGCATGGCTCGCTGTGACCCGTGTCGGAGCAGAAGCAGTCCGCCGAGTCCTCCCCGCCGCTGCACTCCTCCTCGGAGGACACCGACAGCGAGCGCCTCCGCGGCGGCGGCGGCGGCAGTGGCCCCTTGGAGAGCTCTTTGGTCCCGGAGCGCGGCGCATCGGACGGCGTGCCTAGAATAGACTGGATGGTGAAGCTGGAGATTGGGCCCGACGAGCACTTGCTCCCGCTGTCTTCTGCGTTACTCATTCTCGCTTCATAACAGTATTGAAGTATTGACTGAATCTGTCTGTCCCCTTGTATTCCGTTATTGATTTCTACACGGTTGGTGCGTAAAAACTACGAAAGCCCCTTTTGTCCTCTCGGTTTTTTTTTTTTTTGTTTTTGGTTTTTTTTTGTTTTGTATTTTTTTTTTTTTTTTTTTCTAGCCTGTTTAATTGTGGAGTTTTATCATTGAGGTGTTTTTTCTGGAGCTCGGGGAACATGAGTGTATTCCTGGTCCTCCTCCTCACGCTCTGGATCGGAGGCAGCAAGGTTGCGTGGCTTCATTTGCATGTAGGTAAGCTCCTCCTGGGCCAATCGCAGCCGCCGACATGAGCCCGGAAATTTCAAACTCCTGTCAGGGTTTTGAGATGGGACGAGGAGAGCGAGCGAGCCGAGGGAGACCAACCGGGCTCATTCCTGCCATCAGTTGCACTTGGAACAGTTACAGTAATATTTATAGCAACCAGTCTGCTGCAACCTTTACTTTTTTTTTTTTTTTTTTTTTTTTAACTTTGACGGTACTGAATCTTTGCAACAAATACAGCAGGGGTTGTCTAAAGTATTTCAGATCAAACGAGGAAGGTGTGTGTAGCCTAAGCGTGTGTGTGCGGCGCTGGAGCTGTGCACGTTATTCAACTCCGTCAGGGGGGCTGCTATGGTTTTGAGTAAATTAAAACGTTGTTATGAGTTTATAGAAAGGCTCAAATTTTGGCGCTAAATTACCTCGTGCCTTAAGAAAATGTGCTGAGATTTTTGAGGAATCTTAGTTTTAAAAAACTCTATGTTTTTTGCTCTATCTGCCCTTGTACGTGGCTTAAATCTACCACAGATTGACACAGATTTGTTTGATTTTCTGTGATTTTCAAAAAGAGCCTATGGCAATATGTCTGCTATCTATACAACCCGTACAAGCAGAAAAGGGCTCAGCCAGTTGAGGACATGCTCGTCAAGTCGGCTTTATTCTGTTAAACTATTTATGCTAAATTGGCCGGGGTGACGGTAACACGCGTACAGCCTTGGAACTAATACAGAGGCCTAACTCATTTTTCCTGAAAATAATAAACTCATTCCGCGTCCATTATCTGCGATTAAGAATTAATTTGATCATTACTGAGCTAATCTGCCTCGTGATGACCGCGCGTGGAGTGGAGGCCGGCTAATTGATTGACTAATTGATTGGAGGTGGTGGGGGCTGAGTACGCGCAAGCGTGTGTGTGTATGTGTGTGTGAGCGAGAGAGTGAGGAGGGGGCGCGCTTCCCACCACCGCCCTCCTCCCACCCATTCTCTATCCGTGTGCGTGTGTGTGTGTGTGTGTGTGTGTGTGTGTGTGTGTGTGTGTGTGTGTGTGTGTGTGTCTCTCTCTCTCTCTCTGGTTGTGTCTG